>NW_025935304.1:0-409 GCF_000764305.2 Hyalella azteca | reverse complement strand
GAGCCGCGAGATTTCATACCTACTGAAATTATATGATATTAGAGCCGCGATATTTCAGACAAAAATAGGACTTTTCCAGACTAGTTTCAAGTTTCAGCGACACCCATAGTGGCAAACCAGAGATTTTTTTTTAATCAGTTCATTTTTAATTTCCTCATTTACCCCAGATTTTAACAGATTTCTTATGTATGATAACTCTGGTATGATGAGCAAGCGTTATTTATCGGGACTTGGTTCAATCCTTGCTATTTGTGAATACGTCTGCTTTCTCAAGATTTGGATCAGTCATCTCCGAAATAAAAGTTCCATTTGTTTACTGTTTTTGTATTAAGCCTAACATGCCATGGTGCGAGCTAAAGTGAAGTTTAACTCCTTAAGTTCTGAACACCTATAAATGCTTCCGGCGTCT
>NW_025935303.1:0-41747 GCF_000764305.2 Hyalella azteca | reverse complement strand
GATGGCGTCTAGGTATTAACTCGACTGATGACCGTGGCGCCCTCTACCGCTGGGCGCTGAAGTCCAACAAACCACGGTAGAGTACCTGAATGACCGGATTACTGTAAATGAGCATCGAAATATAACGTGTGTTACACTTTTTTCGACCGTTTTTTCTAACAGTGTATGACTAATACAATCATATAAAAACTTTTATGTACTGGAAAAAAATGAGCATTGCTAATAATTAGTCAGGAAACCAAATTATGTGGGCGCTACGAGAAATCCAACACTGAAAAGAAATGAGCAAGCAGCTATAGCTCCCTTGCACATTATCCTATTGAAACCTCAATAAGCTAATCATTTCAGGCCGCTACCTATTTTAAAATTGTTTTAATTAACACACAGATTTATTCCTGTAATTAGCGTAGTGTAAATTGAAAATTAACATAAATTGCTTTATCAGTCAGGACTTTATGCGAATGCTTATGCTCATTAGTTAGAATGACAGCTCATCTCGAGCCTGCCAGAAAATCACTAAAGTAGAGGAAACTGATAATGGCGATTGATTTTCGATACTGTGATCCGTTGCAAGATTAAGAGGAATATTTTTTGCAATGGCTACCTCAGTGCCCTCAATAACAACGTAATTTTTTTCTTGACAATCAATTCAAAATTCCCAATTACATGCATAGCGTCATAATCTATATTAAGAAATTTATATTTAAAGCGATCGCATTTCTTGATATGAGCCTTTTATTATAAACTGTTCATTATTGTGTTCATTGAGGCAGTGTTTTATCGAACGAATGCTGAGGTAATAAATCTTTAATATAGGGTAACATGGGGCAGCGAGCCCACTGCGGGTCATGGGCCCATGGCGGGTTTCTCGCTAAGTATGGCAGATATTGGCCCTTTTTTTCTACCGCCGGTCGACAGTTTCACTGAGATGAAGTGTACGGATTTACGTTTTGCTAAGAGTTTGCGTTATTAAGTTATCTGTGAATAACTGTTTTAGCCCAGATAAAAATTTTTTGCTGCTAAATAAAACTGTTTTCGATTACTGTAGATGAAGCTTTTGAAATTACTGTGAATTATATTTTGAAAGTAATATTTATAGGAATAATTTTGAGATCAAGTTTAGACTATCAGCTTTTAAAATAAAATGTTGACACGATATAAATTAAAATGATACCTAGTGGGGCAACGGGCCCACACGTGTTACGGGGCAAAACGCCCATGGAGAAGTCTTGTGTTATACATCATTAGATTTGTCTCAATGACCTCTTCATAACTAAGACTAGCTTTTTGCATTACAAATTACACTTCATATTGCATGATTTTTGATTTCCTGCCTCAATGCAGCAGGTTTGGTTTCTAGTTATGCGTATTTATGACCCCTTATCGAGTTATTGCCTCTTGCCCTGCCAAAAGTTGATTTCAGTCAACACCAATGAGCCAAAAGTTGATGTGTTTTTATGGTGTTGGCTGAAATCACGATTAGGTACGAATTCTCTGCACATAATATCTGGATTATGGACGAAACTGGAACGAAGTTTTTTTCTGATCAACTAAATATATTTTTCTAGTCAAGGATACATTTTTTCATGTCATGGACGAATTTTTTATCGCACGGATATATTTTTCAAGTCAAGGATCGATATATATTTTTATGTTAATGAAATATTTTTCTTCACGTCAGTAATAGATTTTTTAACCCAAGAGTATATTTTTTCAGGGTAAGGATATAATTTTTTGAGTTGTTAATATATGAATGAGTGTCATAATTTGTATTACATTCATCTTATTTTTAACTGTAAAGTGTTGTTTATATCAATTTTAAACGAAAAATATGCAATTGTGGTAAAGGGACCAAGGGTGGGCGCCTTGCTCCAAGCCCATGGGCCCATGGCCCCAGGGGTGGGGCAATGGGCCCATTTTGACACTTTTTACAAAATAGTGTTTCATTAAAAATTGAATAAACATATAGGCGTCTAATTCACATTATACATTTCTCATTAGTTGTACCTTTAAACAAAACAAAGAACCACCTCGTATCAATTAAAACTTCATAAAAAATTAGTTTGAAAAAGGGGGGGGGGGCGCTGCCCCATGTTGCCCTAATCTCACACTCTTGTGACATATTATAGAAAAATTTACTCTGGTAAGTAAAATTCGTGATTTGATTGACAGGCTGTTTTGAAACAATTAATAAAAGTTTGCATTTATATAATTAAAATAATCCTCTCCCATTTTGTAATTTCATGAGAGTTTTATTATATTTGATGATAACAAATGTATCATAAAGCAAACTCTGGCACATCTAAAGACATAAATTACGACTTAACACATATAAAGAGTTATATTTTATCTGTGTTTTTAATTAGAAAATGTACGTATTAAATCTTGGAAGCGATAAGGACAAAATAAACACTATTAACTTTTTATAGTGTTTAAAACCACTTTTTCGTTCCAAACGGATTGGACCTGCAGTGCAGCTCATCAAAAGGAAAAATATTCCTCGAAAAATAGAAGAGAGAATGGGACGTTGACAGGATAATACTATTAAGAACTCAGTAATCATGTACATAAATGAAATAAAATTCTCAGAAGTTTGTTATTGATCTCACGCGTGTAAATAGTATCAACAAAAAAAGATGAAACCTTTCCATTTCAGTTAAAAATTTGTTCATTAAATCAAAAGAGGTTAAGAAGTTTCATTTAAATTTGACGATCTTACTGGCCCTTCTATAATAACATGTAGGGGCAAATAACATGGTTGTTACTTTGGTAGTAAAATGATTTAAATTGGTCATATTTGTTTCTTTTTTAGTTTCACAGAAACTACTGATTTGTAGGATACATATGTATGAATTCCAAGTTGATCCATGATTTTATTTTTTCCATGCTGTAAAACGTCGTTCTGAAGTCTCTACAGACTCGTCCGATTAGATAATGAACGAACTCTACTGGGCATTTACGATATAATAATCGCAACTCATGGGGAAATAAATAACCACGATTTTATGAGAAATGAGTTTGTGAGCGCATAGCGTTGTTATCACTTCATTACTGAGCTCTCTTTAAATAAAGATGGTTTCACATTGAATTTCATATGTATGATTCTGGGCTTATCTTATGCAGTTCGGAAAAAATTAGAGAAATTTGCATAAGGGTCACTAGACTCCGGCTAGAAGATAAAGGATCGACTTTACTTGATGCTGACGCCAATCCAGAAGGAATTCATTCAATTATTAGTTATTCAATTCATATCGTACGAACCAAGAAGATTTACAGAATGTGGATGGAACATGTTATATCTGCATGCTGATTCTTTTCCAGGGCAAGATTTCTCAAAATGCCTTAATAATCTGGTTCAACAAGTAATTATTCGCCATGCTCCCATTGAATAAATGATTTTATACAATTCAACTTTCATATAAATGGATTGAACATAGGCAACTCTACTCACGCAACCTCCGAGTTGGCGCAACGTTAAGTACAACTACTTGGCATCACATCACACAGAAACGTTTTGAAAAAATACCAAATTTTTTAGTTCAGTCCATTTATAAACACTTGGGCATTATGTAAGTCGCTACATGCACTTAAAGCGGCGCTTTGATAATCGCTCAAGGCATAGAATAGTGGGCACCAACCACACCTTGGAGCATCAACACACATGGAGGCACCAACCACACCTTGGAGCATCAACACACCTGGAGGCACCAACCACACCTTGGAGCATCAACACACCTGGAGGCACCAACCACACCTTGCATCAACACACCTGGGGGCACCAACCACACCTGGAGGCACCTACCACACTTGGAGCATCAACACACCTGGAGGCACCAACCACACCTTGGAGCATCAACACACCTGGAGGCACCAACCACACCTTGGAGCATCAACACACCTGGGGGCACCAACCACACCTGGAGGCACCTACCACACCTGGAGGCACCAACCACACCTGGGGCACCTACCATACCTGGGGCACCTACCACACCTGGGGGCACCAACCACACCTGGGGGCACCAACCACACCTGGGGGCCCTAACCACACCTGGGGCACCAACCACACCTGGGGGCACCAACCACACCTGGAGTCACAAACCACACCTGGGGCACCAACCACACCTGGGGGCACCAGCCACAACTGGGGCCTGCACGGGCAATTGTTTCAAAAAGTTGAACATATAATTTCCATAGATAATATTTACTGTCCACCATGACGTGGCAACCCGCTAAAGCCAGCCGCCACCGCCGGAGCTCGTCAAATCAACTTAACTCATCCTCAAACAACATCACTCCACCTGCTCACTTAATAGTAATTTGAAATCGTTATATCACTTTCTTTTCCTACTTGCAAATTGAAAGCAAAATCCGAATATTTTTAATGAAAAGTCCAACCCGATCCTGAAGATTGAAGGCCACTTTTTAGTGCTATGACAATATGCTCGATTGAATGTTGACCATTTTCTGCATAAATGAGCAGCAAAATGATATTGTTGTGATATTGTACGGTATTTATTTTGATATCCTCAAAAACATGAGTTTTGTAACTGAATTAGCCTGGCACAGTAACAATTAAAGAATTATGAGGTTGCATTTAAATACATTTCTTCATATCAGTATGAAATAGTTTATTTCCTGTTAATTTAGAAGAATATTATTACTAACGTACATGTTGTAAAAAATTAAAATCGTTTGGTCCGGAGTATGCATTCTGTGAACATACCTGAAGGTACAGATGTCTGCCTGTATCAAGGGTTTACGCAGTCAAAAGATGTCATCGAATATGAGAACATTTTTCTGCTTTAGACAAGGTCCCGCAAATTGACTGGTATATAAACTACTTCATTGGTTTGTTCAGCTATCCTGTATTCGTTTGATCCCCAAGAAAGTTTCCAATTACAACCCAATAGACCCCTTATTGGAGTTGTATTGCGCAAGTCTTTATTTCCCTGACCACTTGTGATCAAATTGGTAATTATTTCGCGTACTCTAACCTGGAAATTTAAGGCCCACTCATTTCATGACGCAATTGGAGGATCACAACCTTTCTATGATTACATCTCTATAACAAATCAAAAAAGCACTCTGCATGTTGTTGTTGTAATTGCCCATCCTGGATGTGGCGACTAGGTAAGGGAGGGGTGATAGGTCAGTTTTTCCAGGCTCTTAATGCCACTGGTAGTTCCACGACCATCACTGGCTCGCTGACCCGCCAGAACCATTTGATTGCATTACACAACACCCTGGACAAGCCAGGTACTCATTTATCAACCAGAGTTGGATGAATGGCTGAGTTGACCATGAGCTGAGCTTCCCGGAAGAACTTGCCTTCAGTGGGACTCAAACCCGGGAGCAAGGGGGCGAAAGACAGAGTCTCTCACCACTGCACCACCACAACTCTAACACTCGGCATTGTCACCCCACACATTCAAAGAAACTCGCGTTTTTTACACATGCAAAACCTTCATCGCTCAATGTTGAAACGTTTATGAAATTCAATTGCTTGGGAATTAAATGCAATAAAATCAATGACGCATGATGAGGTAATTAATTTAAATAAAATTTGAATCCAAATTATTCATTAACTAAACTTTGAAGCAACCTAACATATCAGCAACTTAATTGGGAGAAATTCTGGACAAGAAAACATCGACAATTATAAACTATTTAACGATTATATCCAGTACCAGCTAATGCTGCAATTTCCAAAATTCGTTGACAAACACATGCAGTGAACACATGCAGTGGACTAGTGGGGCGTGCGGCGAGAGTATAAATGGATTATACTAATGGAATATAATCGAATCCGGGAGAGAAATACCGATACTGAAAAATCAAGAAAGATTACTTGTGCATATGTAATGTTGTTATATTATTTTATAAGCTGATTATCTCTAAAGCTGTGAATTGCAAAATCAATTCATTGGATTCAGCTTTGAGAAAAAGTAGAGCAGCGAGTCGAAGCCACTCCCCCGTGCAATCTAGGAAAGTTTTAATCGAACACTGCGTAGTTCTGACTGCGATTAATGTATTTAAATAGTATAAGGCGAGTAAAAGTGTCATAGCCAATAATGTGCGTAATTAATTGTTGTCCATTCCCTTGAAATTCCAAGTACAAAATTTTTCACATATTTTTCGTTGTTAATATTTTTTAAGTCGAACCAACGTTATCTGCAGCAACTGTACATTGCTTGCAGCACCGCTAATCACGCACCACATAAAACTGTTAACAATAAAGACTGATGTCAGCAGTGAAGGCGTTTGAGTAACTTGTGAAGAATGAAAACATCAATAACGCAAAGAAAGATAGGTAGAACTCTTAATTCCCAGACACAAATGGTTGTGATCAAGATAAATTCATTCGAGATTTGAAGCATAATATATATGATGTACCATTTATATACATATATGAATTACCATGTACCCAGAGGGAAAAAACTCTGGCAGTTAATGATTAAGATTAAAACTCGAGTAATGATCATAAGGCTCGTGAATATTTGAGCTTAAAATATAATAAACATAATTTTTTCATGTCAACTTTTCAAGTAACTTTGTTTATGGGACGTGGATCTCCGAGACTTTTCAGTAGAGACCACGATGGCTTTTTCTAATCGTCACCGAAAGACCTGGATGCCTGTGCAGTATACCAGGGCCCATACTTTCAAAAAAAGTTAAGAGATCCTAAGTTCATCCGTCAATCATTGACGGCCTTTCAAACCAAATCCACCAGTCATAGACAAGAAAATAGAGCGTAAGTACTTACGGGGACTTAACGAGTTTTGAAGGTATGGCCCCTGGATGCCTGTGAAGGCCAGGTTGCCTGTGCAGCACATCAGAAAGAATTGCTGTCACCTTATTATCCACGCTCAGTTGGACAGCATCCACGCTCAACAGTCTTATTATCCACGAAATGTTGGCGGTGCGGCTCTAAAGTTATGGCGCAATTAAACTAAATCAAGCACAGTTTGCTCGTCGTCAGCTACACGTACAGCATCCGTAACAACACCTTTATAGTCCGTAGTTGGAAGACCATTGAAAAAAAACGTGAACGTGAATTTTAGCCGCAACTTTTTGCAGGCGTTCCCATCACGAGCACCTCGAACTGAGGACTAGATTTGAGCAAATTAGTAACCTCTTGTCTGAGTCGTCTCCACTAATGAGACCACACCGGCATGTGATGTTATTTGGTCAGATCACTTCATGAAGCACCTTCCATGCAACCGGAAATAAAACGATAAAAAAAAATAAATTATAAAAACCGCCGTGAATAATGGAATTACGTTGGAACCCCCCACTAATGTGCAAAAAAAATTAAAAAATATAATGAATTAATTAGAATTCAACAATTAATATGAATGTTTAAAATTTGTGTTTTATTTAACAGTGCACAGCATTGATATGTCAAATGTCCTTTATTTTACTTATTAATGGCTGAGTGCCCTAAATATAATATTTTGAATATAGCGCTAACCACAACCACAAGAAAAACCAGACCTTCTCTTTGCAAAGTATGCAACAGAAAGCGAAAATAAATATGAATGCAAATATTTCGAAAATAGAGGCAACGATTGGCAGAGTAGTATTAACCCAATTCGTTTTGTTCGAAACAATATCTTCCCTCCCGGCTTGGCTGCCATCTGTCCCTGCTATGGATTTTGGTGGGGATGACGCTGTGGTTTTCCCTTCTTTTGTAGATTTTTCGCCATCTACCTGGTCCGTTGAAACAGATTTCACAGTTTCATTACCGTCTGACTCGGATGCATGATCTCTTTTCAGTCCCAGTAACTGGAAAATTTGAAGAATGGGAACCAATTTATTTCAGAAAGGGAACAAATTATTTGACTGCATTTTTAATGGTTAGTCAAAGTCTTGATCAGGCTGCTTCTGGAAATCTGAAGTATTACAGTAGAACATATTTCTCGTGAAGTATTACTATAGAACAATTTTTTTAACACACACTGAACCTGGGATATGACACATACCATTACTCTAATGCGGTACTTATATCCCGGTTCCAGCATATTCTCATTCCTTTCGATGTCGACTGGCAACTGAGCCTCTACCACTGTCAGTCTGTAACTGACCACTCCAACGCCCTCAGGAGGTTCCCATGCCACCGTCAGGGAAGAGCTGGTGCTGTCTGTGAGCTCCACATTGGTAGGAGCCACTAAAGCTATAAGGAAAATAAAAATGAAATAATAAACGCAGTGATATTCATAAAGCAACCCAACTATTGGAAAACAAAATTGATAGCTGGAACAATAAATAGGCTCATCTTCTGGTTTCTTGGATTCTTCTAAATATACAAAAAATTGACAGTGTATGACTATAGCTAACCGAAACACCTTGTAGAGAGAAAATTCAAAATTTTTTCTTGAACTTCCTGGTAAATCTTACTTTTCTCCTTTGTTAGGACGTTGGCGCAAGTTTTCGGTCCTTTATCTGCTCCAATCACGGTGGTAATGCAAATTTCATAGAGGGAGTTCTGTTCTACATTGCTTAGGCCGTGGCTCAAACCTTTGACCTCGAAGGTTTGAGCTATCTTAGGCTGGGCAAAGTCATTCAGGTCAAAGCGTTCATAGGATATGTTGAAACGAATGCGAGGGCTATCTGGTAGAGAATAATTCCATGCCACTGAAATGGTCTGATCTTCGGCCTTCACGTTAACTTCCGTAACAGCCTGCGGAGCTAAAAAATGTATTAAATGTTGGCTCATTGTAAATGGGAAATTATGCAAGTGAATTAGAGCTGTTCAGACCGGAGTGAAATACGAGCAACTTCTGTAATTCCAATTTACTGCACAAATATATCAGATATAATTTTTTCACCGATCTTTTGAATATTGTAAAATTAGGTGATATATTAGACTTATCTTAGTATGGAATGTAAAAATTGTGTTCATTTACCTCCAGGTTCGGTGATATCACTCTCAATGACAGGTCCTTGTATGACGTTCCCTACACAATTCAGCAGGTACACTTTCGTCTCGCATTTGCTGCAAGGAGGCAGCTTCTTCTTCTCCTCCTTCAAGACCACGAGGCTCTCATCATCAAAAGTGTGAGGGTCAGGGAAGATGTTCAGAACTCTGTACCCGCAGCGCATTTTACCGTCAGGGAACTTGGTGACCACTTTGGTCACATTGTCTAAAGGGCTTTGGCATTTCGCAAGCATCGCTAGGACCATAAAAATTTTCAGTTAAATATGTTTAGAACCTTAGATTTTGTAAAAATTTTGAAATTGATACACAGATTTCCCTAGTCATTGAAAGAATTAGATACAATTCATTTCGAAATTACTTATATTCACTAAAAACTTAAAAGCAAAGATAACTCCACAAAAATTCATAAAGCATCTTTAAAGAAAACGTATCGGAGTCCAGCTCCTTCGTCAGTTTGAACGTTCTAGAACACAGATAAATCAGTAATTAGTACAGTCAAGATTACAAAAAACCTAAGCGGTAAAAACTATCTATTTACAATTTCAAGCGGGTAAGAACTAAAAGCTAAATTTAAAGTAGGCCTCTTTTTGAAAATATGCAATAATTCTAAAATGCGCAAATCAGAAACATCGGAAGTGGAAGCTAAAATCTTGAAGTCGCTATTATAAATTGGAACAACTCACTGCTCGGCGTGAGCACGCACAGCCGAATGAGAAAGGCTCTATAATAAGTTACCAGTTCTTCAACTCCTGCCTCTATGTTCTGCGACCCTAGGTTTCTGCCCTACCTAGCACCCTAGAATGCCATCCCGGTGATACTGATTTGCGCATTTTAGAATCATTGTATATTTTCAAACAGAAGCCTAGTTTAAATTTAGCTTTTAGTTCTTACCCGCTTGAAATCGTAAATAGATAGTTTTTACCGCTTAGGTTTTTTGTAATCTTGACTGTACTAATTACTGATTTATCTGTGTTCTAGAACTTTCAAACTGACGATGGAGCTGGACTCCGAAACGTTTTCTTGATAGATACTAGTATGAATTTTTGTGGAGTTTTCTTTGCTTATAAGTTTTTAGTGAATTTGCGATTCAAGCAAAGGAGTGATATTGTTACTTATATTCAGTTCAAGAGACTTTTTCAAGGTTCAATTTAATAGTCCAAACACAAACTTAATCATATTGATGATCATGGTATGAATATAATCATTGTTCAAATAAACTCTGAAGGCTTCTGACACAAAGAAAATAATGCTCATCAAGTGTCACAATGAACTTAGTTTTACATATGCAAATTACCTTCTTGTTTTGCCGCACTGCATGACGGATCAAAATCTTCTCTCCGAACCTGTTTTCCAATGGCCTGCGTATAAGACAGATAAAATAGTCGGAAAGTGATTATTCTTATATGTGAAACAATCAATAACTGAAAAGAACTCGAGAATGAGATGACAACAACAGTATTTCGCAAAAATGATATTCTCCGATGGAATGTTTTTATTATATAATTAAAGCAGAATAAAATAGGTTGCGTCGAGAGGCATCGCCTATAATTATTCTCGAATAAAGCGAGTCAGACTTAGATAGCAAAATTCAATAATTTTTTAAGCGTGTTATGCGAGTGGAAATCTATTTGCGGATAAGATTGAATTTTCTTGAATCAAATGTATATTCTTGAAACAAAAATAACCAATATTTTACCACCAACATTTTCTGCTTGAGATTGAGAATCTCTGCCACTAACCTGCAATGCCAGCAAGGTCGTCAGGATGGTCAAATTTGCACTAAAATTCCGCATTTCCTTCGGTGATCGAATATTAACCTGTAAGAGATAAATTTTATCATAATATTGCATTTTGGCATAATTAATACTAAAATATTACTGGAACACTTCTGTGAAACTTTCACTAGCCTGTCAACTAGTTAATTGAACACGTTATCATCTCACCTTTTCTATGAAGGTTATTCTTCTCTTCACTGAGATGCTTCCATATAGCGCCAACCACAGCGAACGTATGAAGAGAACCCGGCAGCACACACACCACATTTAAATGCCTGATCATTTCGTGCCTCTAAAACCTCGATTTTATCAGTCGAAACACTAAGAAGGAATATAACAAGCTCACATTGATAAGATTTATAGCTTAAATTGCTGAGATCTACTCAATATAGTTAAGTCGTTTCGAGGCTTGTGCATATTATTGAAAGCGTCAGAATTAAAGTAACATACAGATGGAACTGCCATATATTCTTTCACTAGTAAATTGTATGTGCATGAAGTTATATTAAAAATTAGTAACCTAAGTCATTTGTTGAGAGATACCCTGCATCGATGAACATCATTGAAGTTCCATGTTCTAGAAATTATATAATCATGCAACCGTTGAAAATTTTGGTAGATGGAGCGATGCCGGTATTTGAGAACCTTAAATTATTACTAATTTTCCATAGACATTTTCCAGTCATTTTCTAGATGGTAACTCTAGAGGTGCAACGAGCTTAAGGGGACCGTACACGTCAAAATTTTGGATTTTGGCTTTTCCGGGTTTTTAGTCCCGTCTTAAAGCTGACATTCTGACCTATCCAACGGTACCAAAACCATCTCGGTACGTTGATTTATGCATTCACTACAGATCCCAAAAGGGGAGCGGGTGTCCGGCCCCCTTCAGTAAAGTCTAGGGAGTAATTACACGGCCGGGAATTATAAAGTAAATCGTCTGACGTAAAGCGGCCAATTATGACATTCTCCAGTTACTATACTCATCTTAAAGCTGCTTTTCTGACGCATTCAACGGTACCAAAACCATCTCTGTACGTTGATACCTTCGTTTACTACAGATGCCAAAGGGGAGGAGGGGGAGGAGGGTTCTTTAACTTTAACATAGGCAGTAAATACCAGCCCAGAGCGTACAAAAGAGAGTGTTGTGGTCAGCTGGAGCCAGTGCACCTCCTGGCACCGCACGTGGATGAGGTGCGCTAGCACTTGCTCCGAGCATCCTCGAGTGGAATCGAGCTCCAGCAACGTTTAGTTTCGTATCCTTGCTACATTTAGTGGGTATTCGCATGCTCCCGCCGCGACTTTGTCGTGTCCTAGTGAACATTCACACCTATTGTCACATCTCCTCCTAGAGTTTTGAAGCTACAGCGATGAGACATACACCATTCGATTCGCACGATTCGCAATTAAAATATCTAGATATTGTGGGTCCATTTTTTCGATTTCGTTATAGTTTTGAAAATATTTTGAAAAAAGGGGGAAATAGGGTAATTTTCGATAAGTCGACATTTTTCAGAAAAATCATAATAAAAAGAGAACCAAGAAAAAAATTGAAAAAATGGCCCGACAATCGCTAGATATGGTCTTTACGCATTGAATGATACGTGTCTCGATGTTGTAACACGATATTTGTAGGAGGAGATATTTTTCTAAAATACCCCCTTATTGGCCGTTTTCTATGAATTTCACGTTTTCTTTCATTTTTTTCGAAAAATTTACACGAACAAAAAAGTCTTAGAATTTTGTTTTACATATGTGTACCAAGTTTGGAGACGATACTTCCCTAAATATAGAAAATAGATTTTGACGTGTACGGTCCCCAAATCACTCCGGCTTGAAACCAAACATTATATGGGTTTCGATACTACTGTCATGTTATACCTGAAAAAGCCTGGACATGTGTGCTCCGTTTTCGAGTCTGACATTTTCCCAAGACAACAGCATCCCAAGTGAATATTAATGTAAAAACTCTGGGAAATATTCAACTGAGAATTCATTTACGAAAATGAGGAGCTCCACTTTACAGAGCCCTGGTCGCGTACAAAATCTCGCATGTACAACCAGTTGAATCAAATGTATTCATTTCAAAGTATTACCGGAGCAATTTATAGGGGAAAATAACATTGCTGTGATGATTTTCAGTATAAGTATCCGCGATCCGCCATTCATTCAAAATTGCATGCGGCAATACTGATACTTATATATTATATTGTCAGTTGACTATATTAATTGAACCTTCTAACATCGAAAAGAGACGCAACAGTAATCAACAAGCATCAAAGGCAAGATTCCCGCTATAATATTCATTAATTAGCAATGATGACCCGTGAGCTTGACCAATTAGAGCAAAGGAATCAACTATCGCATCTCCAGAAAATATTTCGTTAAGAGTTCATATTTTTAAATAAACTATAAAACAACTTCCACTGAAGATCTCCTTCTACAATTCTTGAGAGGAAATGCACTTTTCGCACCTAAACCATGAAATTTAGGAAGAAATTTTCAAAAATTCCATGTTGCTAGTTGGATGTTCTGGTACTTAATTACATATGAATTCTCTTAATTTAAATGTCTCCCCGAACAGTTAATATTAACTAAAGCGATAATTCGTTTAGAGAGCAAAGCAATTTGCTAAAAAATTTGCAATGATTCCATCAGCTGACAAGAATGAAATGGATGCAAAAATGGTAAAATTAAGTGTACCTTTTTATACGATTCTCAATATAATTATTCCTTTCCATCTCTACTGTTCGCATGCGTAATTTTATTTTCGATGTGTCGCTTCATTTTCTTACTGATTTAAAAATAAAAAAAAACTTTCTATATACGCAATACACGTTGTGCAATTTAAGCTCATTGTCGTGCAGCAACCAAGCGCCTAAAAGAACTTGTAATATTGAAAGCAGGTCTCGAATAACTGTAGTGCGTTACCAAGATCTTCATGCATAAAGTTTAGCTGAGTTCATCACTTGCCGAATAGTATTATTTTCGAGACTATGGTTTGGCGACGCCTGAAAAAGTATAGATGCAAAAAATTCGTAAAATGTACATTCGATGAATGGAATAAAGATCCACATATTGTTAGTACTAAGATCAGTGAATGGTAGAGAAGTTTATTTCGTGACTTCTACTTAAACATGGCTTGATTTCAACTGCTAAGACTGGCAAAGAAGTTAAACATATTAGATATTAAGATGTGGCAGATAGTAGCCCAAATTGCATAATTGTTTCATAGCGCCATATTAATTTATTTATTATATTCATGAATTTCTAGTAACAGTAATATACTAATATTCATTTCTCGCGTTATGCGTTGCATTATGGCTCAACTTCAACTTATAAAAACGTGCTCAATCCTTTTTTGCGCTTTCCAGTATTAATTCATTCGCGTAAATGAACTGCCCAGTCGAGTTTTACGTTCCATTAGCGTTCCCCAGATTACAGAAGTCGGCTTATAGGTGACTCAGGCGCCTTTAGGCCACCTAACTGCATTCAGCGGCTATTTACGAGCCGATTGTGGGAGTCGATTGCCCGATAGGCTGAATATACGAAATCAGACCGAAAAAAGCAGTTGGCCAGGCTTCTGTGGGCAGACGCTGTCATTTGAGCGAACCATGACCATCTCCCGCTCATCATATGGCGTCGATGTATGTACACGCGTACGTTTGTCAAGGCATATGATGAAACGAAAGGAGAATTGATTTTTAAGCTTACTTGTTGTAAGATAATAATTTCAATAATTATAGGACAAAAATATCTGGATTTATTCAAATAAAATTTTAAATACCACAGGATGCTTGAAAGCATGGAAATATAATTAAGGGGATCAAGCGCAGAAAAATACTTGATAAGTACGGGGCAGTAAAAAAATAATGCTTGTAGCTCCAAGAGATAAATTTCAAATTCTCGTCATAACATAGATAACTAATATATAAGCTGTTAATTGACAGAAAAAGCAACAGATGCATGTTCGATTTTGCATTCAGGGCCTACAAGTATTTTATTAAATGTTCAGGTCGATAAGATTTGGGATGAAACTGCTTAAATATTGTGATGACAGCGCATTGCCTGATCATTGAACAATGTGCCTTCGGTTATTCAAACAAGGTCTAAAAAATTTCAATATTTCCAGGTGCGGTTGACAATTGCATCATATTGTGGTGCGGTTCACTTAATTCCTTCGGGAAATAACGCTCGCTTTATTCAATGGTGGTTACTGTGCGTGAGTGTCTGTAAATGATTTGGGTGCAGGACCGACTCCAATTGGGTCCGAAGAATTAACCCTAAACCGCCACCGAACCTTAACGAAGGAAATGAAAACCAAATACCCTTAAATTTACTAAAACGAACACTAACCACGAAAACACATAGTGGAACACTGTAAACACGAAAATAACTAGTGGAGCACTGTAAACACAAAAATATCGAAACAATTAATCCTAATCTAAATGACGGAAGGTGGAGTGGAACACGAGATACGGGGCCCGACGGTAGGTAGAGTAGTTGGGGCACACAGTAAGGACCCAGCAGGCATCTGACGTTAAAACAACGTTGATTATTGGTTGATTTCAGGTTGAAATGTTGAACAACCAAAATTAAACGTCATATCAAAGTCGAAATCTGACCAACACTAGAAGGGACGTAAAATAACCTTATTCCAACATTGAAATAACGTCGATATTGGTACGTTGAATTTATACTAATTTTTAAACGTTGAATCAATGTTGATATCAGGTTGAGGTGCTGAACAACCCAACTTATACGTCCAATCAACGTCGAAATCTGATCAAAACTAAAACGGATGTAAAACAATCTTATATCAACGTGAAAATAACGTCGATATTGGTATGTTGAGTTATTACTAATTTTTAAACGTTGAATCAATGTTTATTTCAGGTTGAAATGCTGAACAACCAAAATTAAACGTCTGATCAACGTCGAAATCTGACCAAACTAGAACGGACGTAAAACAACCTCATTTCAACATTGAAACAACGTTGATATTGATACGTTGAATTCTTCCTAATTTTTAAACGTTGAATCAATGTTGATTTCAGGTTGAAATGCTGAACAACCAAAATAGCAATGTCGTAGTAGTAACATTGATTCAACGTTGCATTGAAACGTCAGTACGACGTTTCATGAGAGACGTTGCTTCAATTTTCATTCTAAACCTATTTTCACCCCGATCTCAATGTCGTAATGCGTAGTTGTTTCAACGTCGATTCAACCATAGAATTCAACGTTGCAGCAGCGTCGTAGTAGCAACATCGATTCAACGTTGCATTGAAACGTCAGTACGACGTTTCATGAGAGACGTTGCTTCAATTTTCATTCTAAACCTCCTTTCACCCCGATATCAATGTCGTAATGTGTAGTTGATTCAACGTCGATTCAACCATAAAATTCAACGTTGCAGCAACGTCGTAGTAGCAACATTGATTCAACGTTGAATTGTAGTTGATTCAACGTTGAAAAATCGGGATTTAATTGTCAGTCTATGTGGAAAAAAATAAAATAAGTTTACATTTCAATACTTAATAAGGTCCTCGCTCATTTCGTAATTTCATACGAGTTTCAATATATTTGATGATAACGAATGACTCACCAATCAAACACTGCCACATATAAAGACGTAAACCGCAGTACGACTTAATACAATATGAAACGTTATATCTTATCAGTGTTTTAGCGAGAAAGTGTACGTCTTAAATCTTCGAAACGATAAGGACAGAATGAACACCATTGGCATTTGATAGATTATTTTACTGCACACGTAAAATCATGTACAAAAGTAATTAGTAATTATGCACAAAAATAAACAAAGTTCGTTAATGACCTCATACATGTATATATTTTCAACAAGCAACATGAAGATAAACTTTTCCATTTCAGTTAAAAATTTTTTCAGTAAATCAAAAACGATTAAGAAGTTTAGTGTAAATTTGACGATCTAACTGGGCCTTCTAAGATAACATGCAGATCGCAAACTAATTGATTTTTTATCTTGACCTAAAACTTTGTTAGTAAAATGATATAAATTGGTCATATATGTTTCTTAGTTCATAAGAAACTTCAATACATAATACATATGCAAGAATTGGAAGTTGATCCACGAATATATTTTCTCGACGATAAAAAAAGTCATTCTGAAGTCTCTTCTGACTCGCCGATTAGATAATTAAGGCACTATACTGGACCTTTACGATAAAATAATCGCAACTCATGTAGGAATAAATACCCTCGATTTTATGAGAAATCCAGGTTTATGAGCGCATAGCGTTGTTTTTACTTTATTACTATATGCCCTCTGAAATTTAAGATTGTTCAACAAATGAATTTAATACGTATGATTCCTTGGCTTGTCTTAATAAAGCAGTTCGGAAAAAACGAGGGTAATTTGCATAAGTGTCACTAGACTCCTGCTTAGAAAATAATGGGCAGACTTTATTTGGGGCTGACGCCAATCCATATAAAATTTATTCAATCGTTGTCATTCAATTCATACCATAGAGCATAGACACCTAGAAAATCTATTTAGATCAATAAACGCAATTAAGCTCTCTGCTCATATTCTATAGTGCATCCGAAAAATTTAACCAAAATGTGCATCTATCTCATGTTACAGCAAGATGAAATGGGTGCACCGTAGAATTTTGTTATTTCCGCAGTCACTGCTTAAAATAAATATGAGTAAAATTAATCATACAAATCAATTTAATTCCATTTATGCCTTTTTGTTTTGGTTTCTATCTTATGCTAATAATAATGCAAAGATTATTCTGGACACTTTTTTAGATAATCTAAACAATCTCGGATTTTGGAGCAACACCTTGACTCAGAAGGCGAGCACCTGGATCGCTGACGGCGCCTTCTTTCGGGAAATGTGCAGGATTTACATTGTCATTAGAAAAATCCGGGATATACTTACCCATTTTTCTGATGATTTTTTCTTTGTTTTTCCCAACAAAGGCCTTCCCTTTGCAACAGCAGAAAGCGAAAATAAATATGAATGCAACTATTCCCAAAATGGATGCAACGATCGACAGAGCAATGATAACCCAATACGTTTTGTCCGAAACAATATCTCCACCCCCGCCTTGGCTACCATCTGTCTCTGCTGTGGATTCTGGTGGAGATGGCGCTGTGGATTTCCCTTCTTTTCCAGAATTTTCACCATCCGCGTTGTTCGTTGAAACAAATATTCCTGCTTCGTTACTTTCTGACCCGGATGCATCAACCGTCTGAAATAATTGATGGTTCTTTACTCCCAGTGACTGGAGGAATTACAGTAAATGAGTGAAAAACCATTTATTTTATAAAATGAATAAATTATATTTCTGCTATTTTAATTGTTAGTGAAGCCCTTGGCTGGTTGTTACTAAAAATTTTAAACATATTCTTAATGCAGCATTGCTTCAAACTTATTTATTTAAACACACACGACACCTGGGATAAGACACACACCTTTACTCCAATGCGGTATTTATATCCAGGTCTCAGGTTTTTAATTGTGTAACTATGAAGCTCGGCAGGCAGGGTATACGTGGTGGCTGCAAGAGTAGAGAGTTGAGCCTTGGGTCCTTCCAGCTTATACTCATTCCTTTCAATGTCGTCAGGCAGCTGAGCCTCAGCCACCGTCAGTTTGTAGTTGACCACTTCAACGCCCTCAGGAGGTTCCCATGCCACCGTCAGGGAGGAACTGGTGCTGCCTATGAGTTCCAGGTTGGAAGGAGCCGGGAAAGCTTGGTGGAAAATTGAATAGATAGAATGAACGCATAGAAACGCATTCACCAACCAAACTATTGGAAAACAAGATTAGTAATAGAGAAAAAAAAATCTCAAAATCCAAGTGAAATTCAGACAGTGTACCGCTAAAACTAACCGATAAATCTTGAAAAAGTAAGATGTCAAATTTATTTTGGAACTTCCTGGTAAATCTTACTTTTGGGCTGTGTTGGAATTTTGGCGCAAGTTTTCGTGCTCTTTTCTTCTCCAATCAAGGTAGTAATGCAAATTTCATAAAGAGAGTGATGCTCCACATTGCTCAGGCGATGAGTCAAGCCATTAACCACAAAGGTTTGAAGTTCCCTAGGCGGGGTCAAGTCGTTCAGGTCGAAGCGTTCATAGGTAATACTGAAACTAACGAGAGGGCAATCTGGTAGAGGATAACGCCATCCCACTGAAATTGCCTGGTCGTTTTCGGCCTTCAGGTTGACGTCCGAAACAGCCTGTGGAGCTAAAAAATCTATTAAATAAGTGTTTCTTAATAATGAAAACTAGGCAACTTTGTTGCGGACTCAACCGGAGTCGAATAAGAACAACTTCTGCCATTCCATTTGAGTGAACAGAGATATTTAATAAATTATTTCTATCTTTCTCCTCAATATTTTCGGTAATGCGGAATGCAATATTCATATTGCATGGAAGTTGAAAAAAAAATTCAACTACCTCCAGGTTCGGTGAATTCCCTTTCAGTAACTGGTCCTTGTATGACGTTCCCTTCACCGTTCAGCAGGAAAACTTTCGTCTCGCATTTGCTGCAAGGAGGCAGCTTCTTCTTCTCCTCCTTCAAGGCCACGAGGCTCTCATCATCAACAGTGTGAGGGTCAGGGAAGATGTTCAGAACTCTGTACCCGCAGCGCTGCTGACCGTCGGGGAACTTGGTGATCACTCTTGTCACGTCGTCCAACGGGCTCTGGCATTTCGCAAGCATCGCTACGAAAGGAAATTAGATTAACTTTAAAATTGTTTAAAATCATAACAAAGAGGAAATATTCTAAGTGATACGCCAGCAGCGCAAGCCAATGAGTAAAATATCGACAAATACAACCCGTCATCGCTCATATTTCAAAATCAAGTTATATGTTCTGATATGAGACAGATATTTCATGTTCCTATGTTATGAATCATATTACCTATTCAATTGAATATCTCTATACTTTTTCTACCACAAATATACGGCCCATAAAGTTCCAGATAAAGTTTATGTACAATTTGGTGATATATTGCGCATTACCCTGTAATTTTTCCTGACTGCATGAGTTGTCGGGATCATCGTTGTGAATCGGCAATCCAGTGACCTGTAAGAAGAAAATTCAAGTAAACGGACCGTGATAAACCTCGTCCGTGGAATATTATCTACATAGAATGATGGAATGCCCGTCATTGAAGTAGCACGAATGAGATTTTCAAATGAACATGCGAAAAAAGGTCGAGGTTGCATCAAGCAGCAACATCAGGCAAAGCGTCTGTTCATCCACGAATTGGAGGAGTCATGCAGAGGGACGGACTTTTGGTCGAGGTTCTACCTCGACGCATTTACACAACAAGTGGCACATGACCTCGTTTAAAGCATACATCAACTTTGATATTTTCAATTTTGTTTTGTCGCAGTAAACCGGTTCATTAGAGGAATTAAATCTAAAATTCAAGAGGTAGCCAATTTAATAGTTTCATGCGAGTGTATTTTATGGGAACTGACAAAACCAAGCACAAATAATTGTCTACATTTCAAAGTTTTTTCTAGTGATATGGGTTGTTCACTTACTTGTAATGCCAATAGGGTCAGCAGGACGACCAAGATTTGCCTCCAGTTTTTCATTTTGCAGTAAGGGTCGAATGTTGAATCTGAAAAATATCGATTTAAGATCTTTATTATTCATGACTATAATTTATTTATTAGATCACTGAAGCATATGCGTGAAACTTTGACTAGCATATACACTACTTGAATAAACAAGTTCTATACTCAACTTTTTCTATAGAGATTATTCTTCTCTTCCGCTACTTGCTTCTTCACCTGACCAACCTGACCGAACTAATGAAACTGCGATCAAAAGACGCCTTCTTATAGAATGATCGCAACATTGATAAGGATTATAGAGAGCTTACAATGATAAGATTTATAGCGAGCTTCGAATAGAGTCTAGTCGTTACGTTCCTTTACGTGCTATTTGATGTGCCAGATTAGAAAAGATGAGTCATCCGATATGAAAACTTTTATTAAATATACCGTTTGGTTAATTACTAATATTTCAATACCTATTTACGCCTGCACTGTATAAAAAAAACAACTTTAATTACAAGTGTCACATTACCAATTGGCCAGAAGTTCAATGATTTTTTCTTTAAAAAACTTATGCGCAGTAAATTAAATTGAAACAGCATTAAATTATGTTGAGACCTTAATCATTAGTTCTTGTATACCCTGCATAGATGCACATCATTGGAGTCACCGTATTCAAAAAATTATCACATCAACATCTAAAGACAAATTTAGTAGATGGTGCGATGCTTGAGAACCTTAACTATAAGTAAATATTCATACTTCAGAGCACATCAGTTCGATCCAATCGTCATAAGTTACGATTATTCTGCCACGTTATACCATCAAAAGGCCTAGACATGCGTGCTCACTAACACTTGATGCCAGAGAAAAATCTCTCACATATAACTCATTGAATCAATTACATCTCTTCAGGGCGCACTAAGGGAATACAAAATTCATTTTTAAGAGAAATTTCAATATTAGGATTGGTGAAAATGAAATTCTGTTATCAAAACATAATATAATTCTTATATTGTATCAAAAACACAAGATAATGCCGGTTGATTAATAAAACAGAAATAGTTTTCCATCATATAATTAATCGAACTATCTAACATTGAAAAGAAACGAAGCAGTATTAAAAAGCATAGAATGCAACACTGAAGCTAAAATTTTTAATAAAACTTAGAAGGGCGCGTAGGCCTGACCACAGCAAGCGAATCAAGAAACGTATTTCTAGAAAATATTTCAGGAAATAATAGATATGCAGCTGCTAAATAATTCTTGCAGTTAGATATTTGCTAAAGATCTCTTTCCGAAATTCTTGAGGGGAAATAAACTTTTCGCTCTAAAACAGGAAATTTAGGAAATATAAATTCAAAAATTCGATGATGCAAGTTCTATAAAATATTAATTGAAAAACACAAGAATGTTGCGAAAACAGGCCTTAATAAATAGCTACAACTTCCAATACAAAATGCAAAAATGCAACGATATCAGTTTCTCATATTAGAATTTCACAACAACCACAAGGATCATTTCGTATTCAGAAGAATCACAGAATACACATCGGAATAATTTTACTCCAGGAGAATTTTATAAGTTGCAGTATCATTTAACACCTGGTGTAAATCACCAGGTGTTAAATAGCCAGTATCCCATTCCTGGTGAAAAGAGCTACAGCAGGGATTCCAGCCCATTTTTTATTAAAAGATGATGCCGGGATGCGACGAAGCAAGCAGGTGCGTGGCGTGAGTAAGTTGATTTCTTATTAGCATTGCCGGAGAATTATGTTCCATTATGTATTAAATGCATGATTATCAGCAGATCGATGAATAAATTATAACGAATTTATTACTTCCATTCATGTAATAAATGATGACATGGCTTGACTTATTAATATATTAAACTGTGGAAACTATACTGCGACTATCTAAAGAAAAATCATTCAAGATTGTTCTCATTCACCTACACCATACACTACATAGTCTTATTATTTCACAAAAATAACAACAAATTATTCTCTTGACTAATTTTCCACGCATGACGTAACCTCAACCCTAAATAATTTTAGATTACCTTGTCGAGAACCGGGAACTTAAATTCTAGTTCGATTTAGATTTCGATTCTACAGTAGAAGGAAATAATACTTTTCAAATAGGAATCTCGCTCAATGCGAATGAGGTAGTCCGCAAATGCCGGCTCAAAAAATAAATATAATCAGAGAACATTTATACAAATAATCAGATGGCATTTATTCAAATAATCATAGAGCATTTATTCCTGCAAAATATTTTAAGTTCAATTTAAACGTCTTAATTTACGTCACTTGGTACTGCGAGAACTGACGGGGCTCACAACGGGCTTCATCATCGTCTGCGTCTTCATTGGAGCCTGTACGGGATAGTGAGACTGTCCGACGGCCAGAACGAAATTGATATCTGAAAAAATCAGACAATTGCTCACGAAAAACAGGGACAATTGCTCGAGAAAAGCTCAGATAATTGCTCACGAACAATTGAGATAATTACTCACGAAAAAATCAGACAATTGCAATCAGACAATTTTATCTGTCTCCATTGAAAGCATATTGTGTATCGATCTTATTTCCCGCACCTAATAAGTGATCGACTTTGAAATTTCAATAGAACATGTAATGATTTTAAAACCCTACACATGATGTTTGCGTTGAAGCCCTCTGAAATGATTTTCATCTAAACCATTTAATTAACAACAACAAGAAGCAATACTTACTTAGGAGAAGATTCTGTAGCATCAAACATGTGCACCTGTGCAATCTATCAGAAATGATCGATGATTTGTACCAATTAATCAATAATGATTAATGAAGAATGATTGGTATCAATCAATCATTGATAAATGTTATATTGAACATAAAAAATTATAACTCAAAATTTGTAGCATAACATAGATATTCTATCTGTATTATTACCATATTTGGTACATTACTTATCCGTAGTAGAAAAATTATCTGTTAAATAAATTTTCACTATTTTATTTAGGAATTAAATGCAAAGAGTGTTCTGTTATGATCAGATAATTCTTTGCACGCACATTTTGTTCAATTACCAACGCGTTTCGATATGTGCAGAAAATCGTTTCTCTACTGCAATTTCGACATACTTCCATAGGATAGAATTCGAATATTCTGCAACAGTAAAAGAACTCAATTTTACGTTCAATTGTTTTTTTTTGGTAGATTTCAATTAACACTAAATTAAAAATTTGAAAACAAACGTGATCAGTATGTAATGAAGCCTTATCATCGCCTTATCTTTTCCTTATTGTTTTGTAGGCTATAAAATTATATTTTAACGCTCGATGTTCTTCACCGCATTATAAAATGTGTTTGTCATGCCTAAATCCTGGGACTTACATGAATAATTTAATTAACTTTCTTTTTTAATTAATTAATTAAGCTTTCAGTTCGTGTCTTTAATTTGTCATGAAAAATGTATGAGTAATTTATTCATTAATTTAATTAATTTCGATCGGTGTGGATCAATTACCATCAATGAAAGATGAAACCTATGTTTTGAGCTATTATCGAATATTCATTGCCACTTTTGTCTAATTTGCTGGTGAATAGGTGAAAAACGAGTTAACATTATTTTACGGCTATTACACGATGTGCCTCTATCATCGAACAAACTTTTTTTAAGTCATTTTGTGGCTGGGTCCTGAACTTATAGCGTTCGTATATATGAAGGCTGTCCTTCAGCGTTACAAACAGTCTTTGCCTCACCAGTAATTTTATTACAGAAACATTATTTTAAGTGTTTCAGTGCTTTTAAAATTATTTTTAAGCACATAATTTGTAAGCAATGACTATGAAATTATATACACGCATTCCAAAGCTCAATTGCACTATGACGAGGATATTATTCTCAATTTTACCTCCTTCCTTTTTAAATTAAAACTTTAAAACGGATAAATTCAGCCGCTTCGTTATTCTTTTTCACCATATTTTGTAACCAATAATTGTGAAATTAAGTAAATAGTTTTTATGATTTATTGCTCTGTGACGAGGATATTTACAACCTCCCGTTTTCAGTTGAAACGGTAAAACGGAAGAAACGTAACCTAACCTAACCTAACCTAACCCATCTTAACCTAGCCTGACCTAAAATAAGCAGGTAAAAATATAAAAATTATCTTCGCCACAGCGCATTGGGCAGGAAAAACTGAATTTAATTACATAATTATAGGTACAAATTGAGGGGAAAGAGCGTGCCGGACTGCCTGAATTTAATCATTCTACCGTTATATTTGAAAACGAAACGAGAAGGTTAGCGTGAGAAAACCATTCTCGCTAGCGCTCAATGATCACTGGAATGACTGCATTTAATTTCATAATTATTGGTTACGAGTTTACTGAATGTGGCGTGCCGAACCAGAATGGCCCACGCAGTAGCCTACTATAACGTTCGCTCTCTTTTAGCGAATTATTACAATGCAACCAGTTAAATTTTTATCAACCGCAGAGTTTTTTCCTGACAAGGAACATTACAAAAGAAGTAGCTTCGCTGGAGTTTAATTAACAACGCTAAATTTCATATTATTATGATTATTATGACACTATAGGTAAGAATAACGGAAAATAAAAATTCTGCAAGGAGAGACTCACATATCATGCATGTGTGTGAGGAATAATCAGTTCGAAGATTTAAGCTCTGATAAAAGATTGGGAAGGCAAATCTGCAAGTTCCAGGTCCCGAGAGGGTAGAGTTGTAAAATTTAGGAACCGCAAAAAGTTCGCTTTAATACTTGGAATTACTCTAGTCCTAGTACTCTTAATATTATAATTGGAGTTATCCCAATATTTGTTAAGTTTTCACGGCGAACTTTAAGACAACTCAACGCATGTAAATACGAGCCCATATGAACGAACGGAGAAAAAATTGCATGAAAATTAAAAGATCTCAATTTGTACTGACAGGTGCAGGAAATTGTTTCAAGCGGAAAGATAATAAGCGTCATATTTCTCAAGGATATAATGCATGTTATACTAACAAACTTACTGAAACAATCACTCTATCGTACGTTACACCAACGTGAGTGTAATATTAGTCATTGTTTCCTAGCACCTCATCATGACTCCTGCTCGAGGTTTTCTCTCTTTATTTGTAACTTGTATACATTCTGAAGGAAGCGTTTAATCTTTTTGCAAGTTTTTATAGTCAAGAGAACAAGGGAAACACTTTTTTATCGCATTTTCGAGGTATAAAAAAATAGACCGGTATTTGAATACAATTTTGCGTAAAATTAATGAATACATTACACAAATTAAATGGATAGGCTCGCACATATCTTAGATATCTAAATTTAAGCCCACCAATTTACAGTTATTCTGCGCACATATAAGTTAATGCTATAACTTTTGAACCAGAGCGAATACCGTACCTATATCAGATATGCTGCTGACATTTAACAATGGTGACACAGTTCAGAACTTAGAGCATACATCTTCCTTTACATAACTAGTGGTATAAAATTTGTTAGTTACTTGCGCTTAGTTACTAACAAGAAGTAAAGTCTTCCGATAAATATAGAATAAGAGCACGAGTTTCGACGGAAATCGTACATCAGTAAATTATCAGTAGAAGCTTTTATGCAAAGCCCATTGAAATTGAACCAGAGCGCAGTGCCCTAAATTAGCTGTGGAACACGGATCTTCGGTCTTCAATCCCAGCTCTCCATTCGTGGTCGGAAACAGCCGCTGTAAACTTCAGCACCTTCGGATGCACTGCACTCCGACGTTTTTGCGAGATTGCGACGTGGGCTTAGGATTCAAGCCAGCAAAGTACCTGCAAGAAGTCCTTACACGAGTCCACTATCACTATAATGATGATAGCTGATAGATACCTCATTCGAAAAAAGGAGCCAATAATTTAACTTTTATGCCTGACTAGCTAAGGCTGCAATGCATTGTAATCATCAGCTCCTATCAACAACTCTCCTATGGTGCGGGCATAGCATTGCACCGACGCTTCTATGGACCTGTTCATGAGAGGTGCTTTCTGCGCGATGAAGCCAAACGCTCAATGCGCTTTGAAATATTTTAATTTAGTTTTATAACAATCAGAAATCGTCAAATTTAAATGATTATATTTTTACTTACCTGAAAAAGGATCAGGAAAATATTCGCCATGCATTTTTATGAGAAGCTGATGATGTGATGAACTGACGAGCAGTCAATATATGTAATAGGAATCACGAACCTCTGCAGGAATTCCAGAGTAGCGCAGGCTGCACGCGGGTATTCATAGTTGAAAACGTAGTAGGACGCGAAGAGACTTCGCACACGACTTGCTGACTGAAAGCAAGCACGGCTCTGCGAGCTTGCACTAGTGATGGCCCTGAAGAAGGAAAATGAGGTCATCATAAATAATTCTTCTATTAAAAGTACAGAATACAGAGGTTGTACTTTAATTTCTCTCATAGGTCGACGTATTTTATGAAAGAAAATCGATAATTTAGTGGGATATCTTGAAATTAACCAAGCATAAACTTAGAAAAATTATTTGAACTATCAAAAGTAAGAGATCTCACCAAATACATAGAGTATAGGTCGTGTGGCCTTTTGCAGTGGAAGCTCACAAGGAAGAGTCAGTTCCTGCAGAGAGGAATTCGTTGTTAATGCTAGAAGAAACTCGCACTAGTATGCTAGCAAAACATAGGTTACAAAGCCTTAGTGATCCTTACAAGTATTTATGTGAATAAATGAAAACTCTAAGTTGTATATGAGAAGAAATACAGAGACTCAACTCACATCGACCAAAGGAAGCAGTCTCAACATCTTCTTTGAGTTGCAGCATGAGTAGCCAAATAACTCCCACACTGACAGAAATTTGACTGCTGTTTTGATATACTTAGGTGCATCAAATCATCTCCGAGCGATCGTGCCAAAAGCGAGATACCTACGGCCGCCCGGGTGCATCAAAGAAGTCCAAGTATATCGAAATTAGGAATTTCGATATACGCGCATGCATCATTGTGAAAATAAATCTACGGAGAATGAGACCTTCTTTTCAGGATCTCTGCAATGTCCTTGCCCACTTTCGAGCGCCCGATGAAATCATTCAATCATATTCTACTCTTCCGGTCGATCCCTGTCTAATCCATGGCCGCCTCCCTACTAAAATTATGAAAACTATATTTCTCCGTCACTATTTGATTTCAACGCTTTTCTCCTTCGCAGCGGAATTAGTCAGATATTTATTTCTTCTACACATATTTATTACACGATTTATATCGGTATGTACAAACATCATGACACTTCACTCTTTGCTCTCACCTCTTTCGAACTCTGGTTGAAGAAACTGCTAGTCGCCCGCCGAGATTCGAACCTCTGCCAGGACTGTAGTCGAGTGCGCGCGACTATGCCTTAGCCCACTGAGCCACGGAGACGTCAGTCACATAGAGTCGCAGTGTTTGCTTAGTGTTGCGCGCGGTACTACCAGAATAAATCTTTTATTTTAAGATCAACTTATTATGTGATAGAATGGTATAGACGTCGTTCGTTAACATTACTATTGACAAAAGAACAGCAGTGAGTTGAAACAATTAACAAAATTGAGCTGCGACAATTGACCGTATGCAGTGTAGATTCGTGGCATTCATGAGCGGCGGCTCCACACAACCTCCTCCTGTGAGAGCACTCGGCGCACTGACCAATGGCCGTGCGGCGCACTGACCAATGGCCGCGCGGCGTTAGCCGCACAAATTTAAGTGCATCGAAGCTCGCAAGTGCATCACCTACTGATATGCTTAAGGGGCCGAAATTTTCTCTCTGTGCAGGTACGAACCTTCTTGGCGTCCTGTTACGTTCTTGGTTTCTAGCATTTCTTGATAAATGGCGAAACATTTTTGGTTTTCCTGGGAATCTTCACTCGTAGCAAAATTTATAAGGCGGCCACTGAATGCTATTATTTTTGCTTTAAGAGTCGCAATAAGGGAAACCCTTGTTAATACTTCAAAATGGGATAGAATAGCCAAACTATTTTTCAGCATCGGCCATTCACTCAGAACAGCTGAAACTGTTTTGAAGCTCACATCGTCTCGTTGGAGCTTGAAAGTTGCTGACATGAACTCGGCCAGATTTGTACCGTCGACGAATGCGTCTCTCATTGCAGCGGCGGTCAGCCTTTCTTCTTGGGTTAATTAACTTGGGTTTCCAGTTAACACAGCCATAAGCGTCTCGTTCTGTGTCAAGAGGAAGAATTACCTGCGAAGAATCTTTGGAATTTTGAAGAGGGTTCTCCTTCCTGTTAAAATTGTCGCTCCTGTTGATGAGCTGTTTGAGAAAAGTGTCGAAGCCGGAGCCAATCTTTTTTTCATCCATGTGGTCATTTATTGCATTCGGGTATAATGAATGTATGCGAGTTGCAATTATGCTCAATTCCTTTTTTCTTGTTTTTTTTTGTTACTTTGTGAACTTGCGATAAGACGTGACGAACTAATGTTTCCCTCTTCTTTCCGAAAAGCCGCTGCTGCGAATCCATGTCATTTTTCACTTCGAATTCTAATGAATCCAAACTCAGGTCCTAGTTTAAAGGCCATGAAGCGTCAGAGAAATGAGAGACTGCTGTTCTTGGTCGTAGATGATCCACTGCAGTCTCAACTTGAACGGCAGGCTCTGAATCTGGTTCAGCTGAAACAAAAGAGTGTGATAAATAGAAATGTAAACATGAATGTCACAGCACAAAAAGTTATTAGATTGAGAACTGGCAACATTCATCAAGCACACCATATTACTGGTGAGTTACTAATATGGTACTAGCATACTGTTGTATGCTAGTACCATACTGTTGTTATTAAGAACAGTATTCCTTGTCAAATAATACAATTATCTCCATCATATTCAAAAAAGTAACAAATTGGACATGACATTTTCCAAAAATATTTTTGTACTGGCATCAAATTCATATCAAAACCTAAATTTTGCTTTGTTATAAATACTCACACCATCGTTTCAGAAGCTTTCGAATCTGTATCGTTCAAGATCCCAGTAAGATCTTTCTCCATGACAAATTCTCGAGCATCATCTAAGTTGTCTGCTCCAGCCTCTTGAATGGCTTTCAGGACTTCTGCCAGTAACTCATCACTGAGACATAAATGCTTCTGGATTACAAGTTAATCCATATGTGAATCTCTGGAATGTCTGGATAGATCACTTGGGAAGATTAAAACTTATTATAGCTAAGATTTAATATAATATTTAATGCAGACAATTTTTTTACCCCTACCTTGGCCTGGTTGAAGAAAAAATTTTTAATAATGAACAAATGATGTTTTGATAGTTATTTGCTCTTTATTATTAAATTGTTCATTTAAGTAACAAACCACTTTATCAAAAATTAATGTAATCAAATTAATTTATAAGCTGGAATGATTTTTTTCCCTTCCACTTTTCAAACTTTTTTCTTTGGATGGGGACTGGCTTTTATATTTTATATTTATTTAAATAAATTAACGCGGGTACAATGAAAACTGTCTAACAATGAAAAGGTGCAAATAATTTCTCAATACAGGCAACTACTACACATAATTCAATCATTTAACATTGTCAATGAAATTACTCTGGTAAAGGCATTTGTTTAATAGCGAAAAACAATTTGTTGTTATGACATAGATTGGAAGAGCACATGAAGTAGCAGTAAATTCTAAACACATGATTTTATTGGTTTTAATCAATTCATACAATCCCATTTTTCTGTGATGGTTAACACTGTGCAGCTCAACAATGAAGTACACAGTAGTATTCTTCATTAACACAAGGAGAATTTTTCCTACTGCAAAATTTGAACCACTGTTTGGAAGAAATACCATCAATACTCGAGTGTACCATGAAGTGTGATGGCATCCATTTCAATGAGCTTTGATCGCATCCCTTTTCTTTAACTGCTTTCTGTATTTTTTGGCAATAAAGATCTCGTTGGTAAGGCAGAGCCTGGGGATGTGTAACTTTTGATTTAAAAATATTGCCAGAGGATAAATATGCTTGGAACATTTGATGTTTGGTGGCTAATGTTTTCTCTATCTTAACAAAATTATTCAATGAATGCGCACATTTCCGGAAATATGTTTACTTTCAAATCTCATTGACCAGACATGAATTAAGGGTAAGAAAGCAAGCGTTAACTGGGGATAATGCATCGAATTGTGATGCTTAGGGCGCAGTGAGGTCTCAGGGAATAGTTCTACACGCTGAGTGAGGTACTCAGATATACAATATTGGTGTAGTTCGGCAGAAGCTTCTCTTTTATGCAAGTTTGATTGAAGACCAGAGCAAGCTTTTTATTAAACTGTCGACTGTGGCGCCACCTCGTGACCTCGCGCTTAAATCTAACAAAGAAGTTATTGTCACGTTATGCCGCATAACGTGAAATTCACTGCAAGAAACCATAGTTATCTGACTTTTTTCACCGTTTTTTCTAACAGTGTAACATGCAGACTTATTCCTGCAATCACCGTGGTGGAAATTGAATATTAACATGAAATGCGCTATCAGTCGGGAACTTATGAGCACGAATGCTTTTAAAAATGCTTATGAGCATGTAAATTCTAACAAGTGCATTAATCCTGCAAATAATGTGCATTGATTCTGTTTCATGTGGAACATTTAATAATGATACAAATACTTTTACCTTCGAATTGAATCGGCTATAATTATGCCAAAGCCAAAGTGTATTAAATCTGATATGACAATTCAAGCCGTCTTATATTATTGCTTTTTATTTTCAGTGCATATCTGCCATATTGGGAGAATGGAAAGGGCAAAGCATTGGAAGATCTCCTTCGCTAATAATACTATACTTTTTTATTACAGCTTCAAAACAAAATTTAAATTGAGTCATCCAAAAAAAGACGCCTCAATACGCTTTCTAGACTGGATGTGCACATCAATTTGTGCGCCTCTGCAATTAAATTGCGGGTTGTTATAGATTTTAGTGCATAGCTTGGACCGGAGAGCATGCATGAGTATTGAAACTGGCAATAAACGCTTTGAGTAAATTATGATTGGATACTGAATGATTATTAAAATGTTGAAGCCAGCAATGTGTGTTTAAACTACGTTTACAAATTTTTTATAACCTGACTGTGACAACAGAAAAAATTGACTCAAATGACGAATTTTTTTAATGACACATATGTACTTGTCAACAGGCGGAATGTTATTTTACAGAATGATTATCTCTACAGATGTGAATTGCAAAATTTATTTATTGGACACAGCATCGAGAAAAGAGCAGAGCAGCGAGTTGAAGCAATTCCTCCGTGCACTCAGAAAGAGTTTTAGTCGTAAACTGCGTAGTTTTGTAATTGATAAATATTGTAAAATAGTATAAGGTAAATTATATTGTTATAGCCCATGATGTGAGTAATAAATTTTTGTCCATTTCCTTGAAGCTTCAAGTAGAGAAATTTCACATATTTCTCGATTTAATTTTATTCATTGAAGTTGAACCAAAAATGCATTATCATTAGCAACGTTACATTGCTTGCAGCATCGCTAATCATACAACCACGTAAAAATGTTATCAACAAGGCCTGATGTCTGCAGTAAAGGCGTTTTGAGTAACATATGGAAATTAAAAACATCAATAACTCAAAGAAAGATAGGTATAACTCTTGATTCCCGATCACAAATAATTCTGATCAAGATAAAAGAATCCCCGTTTGAAAGAACAAAAAACAAAAGGAAAAAAAATTAATCCTAATCCTAAAGAAAAATTGAGCTTCAGTAATGTCCAAAATGTTCGTGATTATTTAAAATCAAAACATAATAAACATAATACCTTGTCAACTTTTCAAGTAACATCGTCTAAGGTGTTCGGATTTCCGGGACTTTCCAGAGGAGACCATGATGGCCTTTCCTAATCGTCACTAAAAGACGAGGATGTGCAGATCAGAAAGATCAGAAAGAATTATCTAGGGAATGTATAATATTATTATCCATGCTCAGAGGAAATGTTGGCGGTGCGATTCTTAAGTTGTAATCGATATGTACTAGATATTACTAGATATGTACTAGATATGTAGTAGATATGAACAGTTGGAACACCGGCTGCTACACGTACAGCAACCGTAACAGCACCTAGCTGTATAGTCCGCAGTTTGTAGACCAGGAAAGAAAGAACTCACGTAACTGTAAATTTTAGCATAAGTTTCGGGCCGTAAGTTTCAGCTGGCGTTCCCATCACGAGGACCTATAAAGGAGGGCTAGACTTGAGCGAGTGAGTAACCTCTTGTCTTAGTCGTCTCCACTGATGAGACCACACCTGCATGTGATGTTATTTTGTCAGTTCACTTCATGAAGCACCTTTCATGCAGCTGGAAACCAAGCGATTCAAAGAATTTAATAAAATCCACCATAAATACCGGGCGTTCGACTAATGTGCAAAAAAGGAATAAATCAAAATGAATTAATTAGAATTTTTCAATTTTATTTGTATTTTAAAAATAATATACGTTTAAAAATTACTTTTTAAAGACAACACTTCCAAAGAATCCAGTGTCTCCAATCTTACAGATGTACAATGAATTTCTCATTTAATTTTCGAATATTAAAAAAATTATCTTTTCAAATTTTTTAATATAAAATTTTTTTAATATATAAATTTGTTTTCCAAAATTATTTATTCTGTTAATTGATTATGCATTGCCTCTGACTTCACACAAGTGTGCAAAATTTCAGATCAATTAGACAGGGAAAAGTGTGTCAAATATCAGTTATAAGATTTGTAGCTGACAAAATTATTTTTTAAATTTTTTAATATTGAAAAAAAAATTTCATTTTTAAAATCATTTATTAGACATTTGATTCATGTATTGTCTCCAACTTTACACAAGTGTGCAAAATTTCAGATCGATAGGATAAGTAGAAGTGTATTAAATTTCGATTACAAGATGTGTAGCAGACAAACAAACAAGAAGTGAAGTTTAAGAGAAGTGTTGTAATAGGGGTTTTCCTTTAACAGTGCGCAGCATTGATATGTCAAATACCCTATATCTTACTTATGAATGAGTGCCCTAAATTGCATATTTTGAACATAGCGCTGAGCCACAACCATCCTAAGAACATAAAAAGGAATCTCAGTTTGACATCTGATATTGTACGTTTGTAAAATTTGAATCTGTTCTACAGATATTGTCAAAAAATTTAGATCAATAAACACAGTCCAGCTGTTGCGGGAGAGCTATCAACATAATATAGGCTATCGCCGTCTATTAGGTTGGCGATAGTGAAAATTGATTAAAACCAGATTCGTTCAGAGTTGAGACTTGCAAGATTTTATTGCGAAGCTAAAACTAAGTCCCTTAGGTGGCTCACTCACAAAAAATAGTAATCTCACTACCAGTACATCCACAAGCCAAACAACACAGATAACCTAAAGTCAAACAAATACATTGGTCATGCTTGGCAGCCCGACGTCTTCTGCGTATCTTCTTCAGTCGATGAAGGTTCGCAACATGTCCGTCGAGACTAGTGCGTCACACTGACGTAGTAGACCTAAGCGCATCCGCTTATCACAATCATTGCTTGACGAAGTTTTGGGCTGCCAGTGTCCTATCCAGAAATTCAGCTATGGTCACGGTTGCATTCACCAATGCAGAACACTAGACACCCTTTCTTTTCACTCAGAGTAGGTTCAGGTACGTAGGTAGACTTATAGTAGAAAGAGCCCACTTCCACCTGAAATAATCAACAATTGCACGGGAAAATAAACGTGAAGTTTACCCTTAAATTACTGGAACAGAGGAACTCAATTGGGAATATATCAGAATTGATCTAAGGAACACGAGGTAAAATATATAAATTGAAATCATTAACTTCCCAGCCATTGGTATTGAGCCTGTTCATGCTTAGTATTACCACAGCACTTTATAGCAGCATAAACTAGGAAGACAAAATTCTTACTATCGGCTAATAAGCTTACCCGCCACTCAAAAGGAAATCGTGAGAGGTAAAATGGTTGCAACAAATGAATAGACAAAACAGGTAGTTGAGGCTAAAAAATTATCGACATTCAACTGAATACACGTTACGGAGCCTTGGCCACCACAACCGCAACCGCTGAGCGAATAAAATAAATGGGAGTCAACGTTGCCCATTCTACACATTGCCAGCGTGAACCTGGTAAACAAATGACGGACAAATAGCGCAGCTACATTCTCCCCCACCAAGACCAAGGATCACGCTGGAGAATGCTACTTTCACAACGTTTAGCCTATTAAGGCATCTCGGCTCCAAGTTTCAAGTTAATACATTAACAGTCCTACGTTCACAAAATTCCAAGCAATTGACAACACTAGACGAGTCACGAAATACGCTCAGGAAGTTTCGAAAGACACCTCTTCATATTACCCCAATTCGAGCTTTTCCGCATTCGCTTCATCTCAATTACGCTACACAGGTCGTCATAAAATTTTGGACGACAAGAAACGATGAACTTCTCCACCAGCTCACGACTCTTCTCAATGTTCTTGCCGGGATAACAATGATAGTATGCGTCCTCCAGGCGTGTTGCGAACTCCTGAAGCGTCTCATGCCGACGCATTCTAATAGTTTCCAAGGACTGCGAGAATTCCGCTGGGGAGTCGTTCCGTCTTCGCCCTCGACGTCGCCTGCGTCTAGAACTGGAGGCTCGCCGCCCTGCATCAGACGAGTAATCTGACTCCGATTCATCCGACGTGTCCGAAACTTGGGTCGTGCAATCAGTTCCGCTAATACGACTCGACGTCCCAGGAAGGTCGTTCTCGCTGCTCCATTGCCACAACCGTATCTCGCTGGAAGATGACCTCCTGCCGAAGCCAGAGCCGCCCAACTTCTCTGATACCGTCCGTGAAGCCGGGTCTGGCATTTCTCCACGAGAACTTATTGGAGAACTGCATTCTGACATGGGATCTTCACACGGTTCAACGTACGTTATAGGAAATAAAGGTATCTTAGTCAAGGACGGCAATCGGGACCCTACTCCAGACGAAACTTCCGGGGCTGGTTCCAGTAGTGGTTGCCGAGCCGGAACTGCCAAAGAAAGGTCAGTCATATCAATCTGATCAACTGCGATCACTGAAGCAGGAAGTGCTGAAAGGTTCAGTTCGTACTCTACGGAGTGCAACTCCACAGCAGATGTCAATCTCAGTTGGTCATCACAAGCCTCACGATAGTGCACAGGTTCCTCCTCAAACAGCATTGCTGGGGTGTCCATTTCCGGGCAATCCCCCAAGCTGTGTCCAGGCTTGTAGCAAAGAAAACACGAATCGCCTGCGCACTTCGTCGATACGTGGCCCCGTAGTCCGCACGTCTTACAAACTTTCCGGTTGGAGTTGGTGAAGACCAAGGTCCTTCTATGTCTTCTGCCGTAAGCACCATAGCGTGTTCGCCTTAGATCCTGTAATTGAGCGGGCCGAGTCGACACAGCTAAGTTTTCACGCTTCAACTCTTCAATGACGTTTCCCAAGTTCATAAGGCAGGACAACAATCGCTCAAGCAACTCTGACATTTCGAACAAGGTGGTTAGTGCAGATTGGCAGAATACAGGTCTCTAACTCGATACAACATATGAAAGTCGTTCAATCAACTTCAGAAGTTAATGCGCTCAAATATCTCCCCCGAAAAAATTAATCCCCATACTGGCCACCAAATTATATGTAGCGGGATAACTACGCTCCATATACAAAGTTACTGGGTCTCTGCCCGCGGGCCCTAGCGCACGAGGATTAATCAGACTTGATCAACGAAGTTTCATAGGCCACAACGTATATTTGAATTACATAGAGAAACCACAAGGACGACAATAGATTTTAAACTAAATGCAAGTAGGTTCACGAATGCAGATAATTTACAGACATCATACACAGATATGTACAGACTTTATAAGGTGGTTAGTGAGGCAAGGGTAGGCTGCCTACTCCTATCAGTTGCTTCTCGAGAACACTATCTACTCTAACTTTTTCTCATTAGTCTGTGTCAGAGAGGTGCGGCGGCTGAATAAAACTAACAGCATTTTAAGCGCGGCCAAGGCTGGCCCGCTACACAGCTCCTTGCTTATATTCACTTGCGCAACTTAAATTTGTAACCAAAAAATGCATCGATCTCCTTTAACATCAAATTAAAATGAGTGCACCGTAAAATTTTGTCATTTCTGCAGTCACTGCATAAAATTGATATGAATTAAATTAATCATATAAATCACAGTCCATTTATGCCTTGTCCCTCCAGTTTCTATCTTACGCTAATAAAAATAAAAAATAAATTCTGGACACTTTTGCGCGTAATCTAAACAATCCCAGGATTTGGAGCAACACCTGGACTCAGAAGGCGATCACTTGAGTCGGCGTTGTCAAATTTCCCTGATGAACCTTCGGTGTTTCCCTCCACAAAGGCTTCCCATTGCAACAACAGAAAGCAAAAGTATATATGAATGCAACTATTACGAAAATGGTGACAGCAATCGACAGAGCAATAATAACCTGAATCATTTTGTTCGAAACAATATCTTCTCTCCCGGCTTGGCTGCCATCTGTTTCTGTTGTGGATTCTGGTGGGGATGACGCTGTGGATTTCCATTCTTTTCCAGATTTTCCACCATGCGCACGTAGTAGTTAGAGTGACAGCTTATCTCGAGCCTACCTGAAGTTCAATGAAGTAGAGGGAGCTGATATACTGGCGATTGATTTTCGATTCTGTGACCCGTCACAAGATTAAGTGGAATTTTTTTTGCAATGGCTACCGCAGAGGTATCAATTACATCATAATTATTTTCTCAACAATCAATTCAAAATTTCAAATTAACTGCATAATGTCATATTCTTTATGAAGAAATTTATATTTAAAGCGATCGCATTTTTTAATATAAGCATTTTACTACCTATAAACTGTTCATTATGGTGTTCATTAAGGCAGTGTTTTATAGAACGAAAGCTCAGGTAACAAATCTTTATTATAATCTCATACTCTTGTTGTAAAATATTATAGAAAAAATTTCGCAGTATATTCAGGATTTAAAGTAAAATTCAGGATTTAATTGACAATCTGTGTTGAAACAATTTATAAAAGTTGCCATTTCAATCATTAACAAAATCCTCTCTCATTTTGTAATTTCATATGAGTTTCAATATATTTGATGATAACAAATGACTCATCAATCAAACACTGGCGCATCTAAAGACACAAATTACGACTAAACACAAATGAAGCGTTATATCTTATCAGTGTTTTTAACAAGAAGATGTACGTCCTAAATATTCGAAACAATAAAGACAGAATGAACACTATTGTCATTTTATAGGCGATTTTACTGCACACGTACATTTTTTCGTTGGGTTGGACCTGCAGTGCAGCTCATCAAAGGGAAGAATAATCCTAGTACAACTGAAGTGACGATGAGACGTCGACAGGATAATTCAATTAAGAACTTAGAGTAATCATGTACAAAAATAGATAGTAATTATGCACAAAAATTAATAAAATAAAGTTCGTTAATGGCCTCATACATGTATATATTTTCAACAAGCAACATGAAGATACACTTTTACATTTCAGTTAAAAATTTGTTCATTAAATCAAAAAAGATTAAAAACATTAGTTTAAATTTAACGATCTTAGTGGAACTTCTAAGATAGCATGCAGGTGGCAAAATAAACTATTTTTTATCTTAACCTAAAACTTTAGTTGTAAAATGATATAAATTTGTCATGTTTGCTTCTTTTTTAGTTTATAAGAAACTTCAACGCATAATACATATGCAAGAATTGCAAGTTGATCCACGAATATATTTTCTCGACGATAAAAAAAGTCATTCTGAAGTCTCTTCTGACTCGCCGATTAGATAATAAAGGCACTATACTGGACCTTTACGATAAAATAATCGCAACTCATGTAGGAATAAATACCCTCGATTTTATGAGAAATCCAGGTTTATGAGCGCATAGCGTTGTTTTTACTTTATTACTATATGCCCTCTGAAATTTAAGATTGTTCAACAAATGAATTTAATACGTATGATTCCTTGGCTTGTCTTAATAAAGCAGTTCGGAAAAAACGAGGGTAATTTGCATAAGTGTCACTAGACTCTTGCTTAGAAAATAATGGGCAGACTTTATTTAGGGCTGACGCCAATCCATATAAAATTTATTCAATCTTTGTCATTCAATTCATACCATGGACACCTAGAAAATCTATTTAGATCAATAAACGCAATTAAGCTCTCTGCTCATATTCTATAGTGCATCCGAAAAATTTAACCAAAATGTGCATCTATCTCATGTTACAGCAAGATGAAATGGGTGCACCGTAGAATTTTGTTATTTCCGCAGTCACTGCTTAAAATAAATATGAGTAAAATTAATCATACAAATCAATTTAATTCCATTTATGCCTTTTTGTTTTGGTTTCTATCTTATGCTAATAATAATGCAAAGATTATTCTGGACACTTTTTTAGATAATCTAAACAATCTCGGATTTTGGAGCAACACCTTGACTCAGAAGGCGAGCACCTGGATCGCTGACGGCGCCTTCTTTCGGGAAATGTGCAGGATTTACATTGTCATTAGAAAAATCCGGGATATACTTACCCATTTTTCTGATGATTTTTTCTTTGTTTTTCCCAACAAAGGCCTTCCCTTTGCAACAGCAGAAAGCGAAAATAAATATGAATGCAACTATTCCCAAAATGGATGCAACGATCGACAGAGCAATGATAACCCAATACGTTTTGTCCGAAACAATATCTCCACCCCCGCCTTGGCTACCATCTGTCTCTGCTGTGGATTCTGGTGGAGATGGCGCTGTGGATTTCCCTTCTTTTCCAGAATTTTCACCATCCGCGTTGTTCGTTGAAACAAATATTCCTGCTTCGTTACTTTCTGACCCGGATGCATCAACCGTCTGAAATAATTGATGGTTCTTTACTCCCAGTGACTGGAGGAATTACAGTAAATGAGTGAAAAACCATTTATTTTATAAAATGAATAAATTATATTTCTGCTATTTTAATTGTTAGTGAAGCCCTTGGCTGGTTGTTACTAAAAATTTTAAACATATTCTTAATGCAGCATTGCTTCAAACTTATTTATTTAAACACACACGACACCTGGGATAAGACACACACCTTTACTCCAATGCGGTATTTATATCCAGGTCTCAGGTTTTTAATTGTGTAACTATGAAGCTCGGCAGGCAGGGTATACGTGGTGGCTGCAAGAGTAGAGAGTTGAGCCTTGGGTCCTTCCAGCTTATACTCATTCCTTTCAATGTCGTCAGGCAGCTGAGCCTCAGCCACCGTCAGCTTGTAGTTGACCACTTCAACGCCCTCAGGAGGTTCCCATGCCACCGTCAGGGAGGAACTGGTGCTGCCTATGAGTTCCAGGTTGGAAGGAGCCGGGAAAGCTTGGTGGAAAATTGAATAGATAGAATGAACGCATAGAAACGCATTCACCAACCAAACTATTGGAAAACAAGATTAGTAATAGAGAAAAAAAATCTCAAAATCCAAGTGAAATTCAGACAGTGTACCGCTAAAACTAACCGATAAATCTTGAAAAAGTAAGATGTCAAATTTATTTTGGAACTTCCTGGTAAATCTTACTTTTGGGCTGTGTTGGAATTTTGGCGCAAGTTTTCGTGCTCTTTTCTTCTCCAATCAAGGTAGTAATGCAAATTTCATAAAGAGAGTGATGCTCCACATTGCTCAGGCGATGAGTCAAGCCATTAACCACAAAGGTTTGAAGTTCCCTAGGCGGGGTCAAGTCGTTCAGGTCGAAGCGTTCATAGGTAATACTGAAACTAACGAGAGGGCAATCTGGTAGAGGATAACGCCATCCCACTGAAATTGCCTGGTCGTTTTCGGCCTTCAGGTTGACGTCCGAAACAGCCTGTGGAGCTAAAAAATTTATTAAATAAGTGTTTCTTAATAATGAAAACTAGGCAACTTTGTTGCGGACTCAACCGGAGTCGAATAAGAACAACTTCTGCCATTCCATTTGAGTGAACAGAGATATTTAATAAATTATTTCTATCTTTCTCCTCAATATTTTCGGTTATGCGGAATGCAATATTCATATTGCATGGAAGTTGAAAAAAAAATTCAACTACCTCCAGGTTCGGTGAATTCCCTTTCAGTAACTGGTCCTTGTATGACGTTCCCTTCACCGTTCAGCAGGAAAACTTTCGTCTCGCATTTGCTGCAAGGAGGCAGCTTCTTCTTCTCCTCCTTCAAGGCCACGAGGCTCTCATCATCAACAATGTGAGGGTCAGGGAAGATGTTCAGAACTCTGTACCCGCAGCGCTGCTGACCGTCGGGGAACTTGGTGATCACTCTTGTCACGTCGTCCAACGGGCTCTGGCATTTCGCAAGCATCGCTACGAAAGGAAATTAGATTAACTTTAAAATTGTTTAAAATCATAACAAAGAGGAAATATTCTAAGTGATACGCCAGCAGCGCAAGCCAATGAGTAAAATATCGACAAATACAACCCGTCATCGCTCATATTTCAAAATCAAGTTATATGTTCTGATATGAGACAGATATTCCATGTTCCTATGTTATGAATCATATTACCTATTCAATTGAATATCTCTATACTTTTTCTACCACACATATACGGCCCATAAAGTTCCAGATAAAGTTTATGTACAATTTGGTGATATATTGCGCATTACCCTGTAATTTTTCCTGACTGCATGAGTTGTCGGGATCATCGTTGTGAATCGGCAATCCAGTGACCTGTAAGAAGAAAATTCAAGTAAACGGACCGTGATAAACCTCGTCCGTGGAATATTATCTACATAGAATGATGGAATGCCCGTCATTGAAGTAGCACGAATGAGATTTTCAAATGAACATGCGAAAAAAGGTCGAGGTTGCATCAAGCAGCAACATCAGGCAAAGCGTCTGTTCATCCACGAATTGGAGGAGTCATGCAGAGGGACGGACTTTTGGTCGAGGTTCTACCTCGACGCATTTACACAACAAGTGGCACATGACCTCGTTTAAAGCATACATCAACTTTGATATTTTCAATTTTGTTTTGTCGCAGTAAACCGGTTCATTAAAGGAATTAAATCTAAAATTCAAGAGGTAGCCAATTTAATAGTTTCATGCGAGTGTATTTTATGGGAACTAACAAAACCAAGCACAAATAATTGTCTACATTTCAAAGTTTTTTCTAGTGATATGGGTTGTTCACTTACTTGTAATGCCAATAGGGTCAGCAGGACGACCAAGATTTGCCTCCAGTTTTTCATTTTGCAGTAAGGGTCGAATGTTGAATCTGAAAAATATCGATTTAAGATCTTTATTATTCATGACTATAATTTATTTATTAGATCACTGAAGCATATGCGTGAAACTTTGACTAGCATATACACTACTTGAATAAACAAGTTCTATACTCAACTTTTTCTATAGAGATTATTCTTCTCTTCCGCTACTTGCTTCTTCACCTGACCAACCTG